>NC_057805.1:428005854-428006652 GCF_018294505.1 Triticum aestivum
ACCCCTCCCGATCAACATGACCCCCGTTTCGACCGTAGGAGGTCCGTTTCGTCCGTTTTGTGGTACGCCACACCCCTCCCGATCAACAGGACCCCCGTTTCGACCGTAGGAGGTCCGTTTCCTCCGTTTTGCGGTACGCCACACCCCTCCCGATCAACAGGACCCCGTTCCGAACGTAGGAGGTCCGTTTCCTCCGTTTTGCGGTACGCCAGGCCTCGTTTCCATCGCCTGTTCCGTCCAAGCCCTCCCGATGAACAAGACCACGCATTCCGTTCCGACCCAGCCGGTTGGCTCCCACGCGTTCCGTTGCCTCCCGATGAACACGACGCATTCCGTTGCCTCCCCATGAACACGACGACGACGCTGTTTCTCCATTCCGACCTAGCCATGTACACGAGCCCTGTCCGTACGTATGCGTGAGTAGGCGTTCGAGACCCCGCCCGTATGTACACATACGTGGCCGTATTTTCTTTCTTGCACCCTGGCCGCTGTACGTACGTGTACATGCTACGTGTGCGCCTCTACTACGACACGTGCGCGCCTCTACTACGACACGTGCGCGCCTCTACATCGACCAGTATGTTCGTACACGTTCGCGACCAGAATGACAACGCTACGTACGCTTCGACCAGGTGGGTCCCGACTGTCAGGCACTTCCTTGCCTGCGAAAATGTAGCTGGTGGGTCCCAGCAGTCAGGGGGCGAATCGTTTTTTTTTGCCCGGACGCACTTCCTTGCGTGCGAAGATGTAGCCGGTGGGTCCCAGCAGTCAGGGGGCTAATCGTTTTTTTTTGCCCGG
>NC_057805.1:428006774-428016268 GCF_018294505.1 Triticum aestivum
GGACGCACTTCCTTGCGTGCGAAGGTGTAGCTGGTGGGTCCCAGCAGTCAGGGGGGCGAATCGTTTTTTTTTGCCCGGACGCACTTCCTTGTGTGCGAAGATGAAGCTGGTGGGTCCCAGCAGTCAGGGGGAAACGTTTTTTCCATGAAATACAGTGGCCCGTCCGGTGGGTCCCAGCTGTCAGGTGGAGGAATCATTATTTTCCGCGTAATAAGGAGGCACTTCCTTGCTGCGGCCGTGGACCCAGCTGTCAGCCTCTCCACGTACAGTCCACGTCCGATGGAAGTCGTTCCTTGACCATGTTGACCAGGCCGCGCCGAGAGCACCACAGCGGTGGACGACGGCGAGGCCTAGGAAGGGGACGACGCGGAGCCGGGGAAGACGCGGCAGTGGAAGCCCGCGCGAAGAGGAGTACGAGGGTTCACTGGTTCGGCTGCGGTGTGAGGCTGCCGTCGCCGCAGGGCCTGGCCAGCGGTGGGAATAGTAGGGGGCGGTGAGGCCTCCGCGGCAGCACAGCCGGCCACGGGAGGCAGGAGCATGCGGCACGACCGACGCTGCTTTGGGCGGCTGGAGCAAGAAGACCAGAGGTTGAGGAAGCACTACGGCCATTGGATGGACATCGTACGGTGACTGGAGCTAGAATCGTTCATATTGACTAAGTTGACAAAGCCCTCCGTCCCCGTCAACTTAGTCGGCCCACAAGTCATCCTCCCACTATGGTGGGTCCCAGCTAGCAGGGGGGATTCATTTTTTTTGCGTAATAAGGAGGCACTTCCTTGCGTGCGAAGATATAGCTGGTGGGTCCGACATGTCAGCGGGGGGAACATTTTTTCGCGAAATACAGAGGCCCTTCTGGTGGGTCCCAGCTGTCAGGTGGAGGAATCATTATTTTGCGCGTACAGTCCACGGCCGATGGATGTCGTTCGTTGACCATGTTGACCAGGCCGCGCCGAGAGCACCATGCCGGTGGACGACGGCGAGGCCTAGGAAGGGAATGACACGGAGCCGGGGAAGACTCGGCAATGGTTGCCCACGCGGTGGGGAGTACGAGGGTGTACTGGTCCGGCTGCCGTCGCCGAAAAATAACAGGAGGTGTGGGTGAGTAGAGGACTGGCCTGGCAAGCAATGAAGTAGGGTGGGGCGGTGCGGCCTGTGAGGCAGCACAGCCGGCCACGGGAGGCGGGAGCAGGCAGTCCCACCGGAGCTGCTTTGGGCGGCTGGAGCAAGAAGATCTGATATTGAAGAAGCAACACGGCCGTTGGATAACATCCAACGGTCACTGCTGCTAGAATCGTTTGTGGATTAAGTTGACAAAGCCAAAGTACATGTCAACCTAGTAGACCCACAAGTCAGCCTCCAAATCTGTCCCAAACAGCATACAGCCCGAAATTTCTAGGCAGATTCAAATTAATTTTAAATCTAAATATACCTTAATTTAAATTCAATGAAACTTTACCCGCACAAAAACAATGAAATTCAAAATATCAAAATCCAAAAGAAAACAGTATTTTGGAACTAATTGCCTGTTTGCTGTATTTTTTCATTTTACAGCCCATTTATTATTACTTATAGCCCATTTCTTATTACTTATAGCCCATTTTCTGGGCAAAATGCATCCCTCCTCGTCTTGAAACATTTCCAGCCCAGCAGGGCGTAGAAAAGCAAGTAGGCCTATGTTGGTTATTCTGCAAAAAACAAAATAGCTGGCTAGCCATTTTCAGAAAGGAAAAAAACAAACTGGGCTGGTCATGTGCTAAACATATGAAATAAAAGCCTGGGCTAGACGGGCCACGGGTCCCGCACAACCCAGTTGATACCCTTCTCCGTCCCGAAAAAACAAAATTACTGCGCACGTTGCTGGGTCCCTACTGTCATCCTCACCATGTAAAGTCATCTCCTTATTCCTCACGGTTGTTGACCATGTTGACAACACCGGAGGGCGGCGCCGCGGCGAGCGAACCAAGGCGGAGGACGATGGTGAGGCCTCGGACGGGAACGATCAGGAGCCGGGGAAGATCACAGCCAGCCATGGGAGGCGGGAGCAGGCGGTCCCGCCGGCGCTGGTTTGGCTTTGGCGGCTCGAGGAAGAAGAGATTGAAGAAACGCGACAGACGTTGAATGTCAATCCAGCGGTCAAGGTTGGCACAATCGTTTGTTGACTAAGAGGACACCAAGTAGCATACTTTTTTATATATAGGAAGAAAACTGTGAGGAAAATGCGTTCGTCTGCCGTCCTCCTCACAGGGAACGTTCACCACATAAGTGACTAGCACCCTTGGTTTTCAACCGAGAGGTCTTGGGTTTGAATCCCAGGAACTCTCAATTTTGTCCTCCTTCCTTCCTCGCAAAAAAAAGGGAAAGAAAATCAAAGACTTGGGAAGGCGTACAGAACAAGCTAGTGTACCAGTAAAGAGACGTTGCCGAGTTTTAGAAAAAAGAAAGGCGTGCTCCTGTAGCTGGTTCGAATCCAAACCTAGACTATGACTATATATGGTGCTATGCTACCCTGTAAGTAATGAAACTGACATATCCAACATTCGCTTCTCCTCATCTCTACTTACTCTGCCTAGCATCAGAAGCTCTGGCCGCAACAACCATGTCCGCTGGCTGCTCGTCCACCTGCTCTTCAGCAGGCAACAACCAGATATGCGCCAAGTCGCCACCCGTACCATCGCCTGTGGGTCTCATCACACCCCCGCCGGCACGCGCACCGCAGCCGATTGCTCATCGCAACCCGCTGCCGTTGGTGTGGTGCCACTGCTGCAAATCACACAGAGTCATCCGCCGCGTCTCAACCACAATCCGCAACCCTGGCCGAGTCTTCTACCAATGCCCGAATCATGGGGTAATAATATGTTTAAGTGTTGTTCTGCTGTTTTCAGTTGCTGATTTTTTTAATAGTTTGGTTGATGATCTTCCAATTTGATTCGTGCAGAAAAGGGAAGATTCGTGTGATTTGTATTTCTGGGAAGTTGCTGATGTGGGGGAATGCAACTACGCTGATTATTTGGTTAGCCGAGGAATCCCAATACCAGCAGGTTGGGGTGTTGGAAAAGTAATTGAAGGAACGGCAGAAGAGGAAGATGCAGAGCAGAAGGTTAAAGATGCAGTTCCTCTGATCATGGCCAAGCAACAGCTGCTGAACGGCCTTGACAGCAATGAGGAGATGAAAGAGCTTGTGAAGATAATGGGCAAAATCGATGTGCTCTGTAGGATGATTGTCTCTTTATTTGCAGTGTATGTAGCACTCGTGATTTATTCAGTGGCTACGACATGAGCACTTTGCTGAAATTAGTAATGAATGAAACCTGTGTAGCAGGCTGGGCGTAGTGTTGTGAACATCTAATGATTTCTATTAATGGAAATCAGCGGGTATCCCCTTTTGCTCATATAAATAAATAAATAGCAGAGGCCCTGTCGGGTCAGCTTTGTTCACATTCGAAGACGTCAAGCAAATTGCAGTCCAACAACAAACTATGTCATCAAATTCAAGTTTCACAGCCAAATATGAGTACAACTAAACAACAATGTCATCATGTTTTAGTTGTCATACAATCACCAAACACAAATCAGCATACATAACAAGTGATGTTCTCACAGCAAAATACTAAACAACTTGTTCATCAGGTTTCAGTTGTCATAGCAAACACAATTTCACATAGTAGATAAAAAACGTCTTCTGACAGGCAAATACGACAAAAGCAATGTAATCATCATCCGCAGCAGCAGCGTCAACATCTTCGCCATGTGTATCAGTCTGAATCGTAATTCCCCACGGTGTCATCTTCTTCTTCGTCCTCAACGTCCTCGAACGTTGTCTTCTTCTTGATCAACTCTTGTATGTCCACAGCACGACAGGCAATCTTTTTGCCGGCGTCATTGACGTGATGGTTCTCAAAGATATTAGGAACATCTGTGTTATCTTGTACATCAGGCACACTGTAAGCATCATCTTGTTGTGCAACTTCATTAAATGAATTCCTCTGCTCAAACCTTTGCAATACTCTCTAGTCATCGCTACGTGCAAATGTGTCTTCCAAGAAAAATATCTGTGTTGCTTGATTTGCCAAAATAAAAGGCTCGTTGGTCTGGTACGCCGCCTTGACATTGATGGATTTGAAATAATCATCAGCTCTGGGTTTTGCGATCCTGGAAAACAGGTTATACCAACGACAGCACAACAGAACCACACACCGATGATCCTCGAAACTGGAGATATACTGCAACTGAACAATGTCTGCTATGTTAGCATACATTTCAGTTGTCTCTTTGTCATACATATCCGTGCTCATGATGGCACTGTTTTGCGTCTTCCTGCCTTCGTCTCGTGCAAGGGTGTTCTAGCGCACATCTCCAACAACGCAAGATTCATAATGTCTTACCCGAGTATCAGGACCCATTGCTAGTGAGTAAAGGGCATCATCAACTGCATGCCCATCCTCCCGCATCTTCTTAACCTATGGTTAGAAAATAGACAAGCTGATCATCTTATGTACTCAATATATTAAAAAAACTGACAGTGCACTTCGACAGTAGGTTCTATGCACTAGTTTTACATCTTCAAATACATCATCTGTTGGAGTTGGAGTTTTACATCACAAATATACATCATATGTTGGAGTTGGCTCCTTTCTAAAGATGTAAAAACACTTTTTGGTGATGTAAATTATACAACACCTAATTTTACATCTCCGAATTTGCATCATCTATTGAAGCGCCGCCCGATATGTTTGGGCTCTATCTTTACTGCTGCCGAGTTGCTTTCACATCAATTTTCTTTCGGATAACACCAGGCTGGTGACCGGTGAGGGCCATCATATTCACCTGTCTTAACTCCAACTGCTCTCATTATTTTCGTGATGGGTCAAGGATCCAATTTTAGAAATATCGGCATAATTTACTGAAACCTGGTAGTGATCGTTCGATAAAGGGCACTTGTATTATTTTAAAGATAGCATCAAGCGGATACAAAGTAAGATGAGTAACATCTGACCTGTGCAAACAATGAAGCCTGGCAATGATGTCGCTGGAAATCTTCCACCCGTATGAAGAAAATTGTGCGCAAGTCCCACCGGGTTACGTATATATGACTGCTAAATGAAATGGGTAATGTTGCAACGTCCCCATGTACCGGGAATACACAGGGGCCAAGGAACGTGAGCTAAGTACTGTTAACGTTCACTAGTGCTATAGGCCACCGAAACGTCTAAAAATATGTGAAAGATTTTATAAAATGTACTAGGACATGCAAATAGAATTAGAGAATACTCCCTGCTTTTACATGTTTGATCATTTCAATCTACGACTCTCTTCACCGATAATGGTTGTTGCTTTGATTGGCTAGTACTGTGGGGTCTTAGCATGACGGATTCACGATTGTTTACTATAACAAGGTTTGTCTCACTGTGATGAGAGAGAGAGAGAGATGATAACGGTGGACTCTGATGAGAGAGTGAAAAATATCTGTGTTGATTGATTTGCCAAATAAAAGGCTCGTTGGTCTGGTACGCTGCCTTGACATTGATATTTGAAATAATCATTAGCTCTGGGTTTTGCGATCCTAAAAAACAGGTTATACCAACGACAGCACAACAGAACCACACACCGATGATCCTCGAAAGTGGAGATATACTGCAACTGGACAATAATATCTGTTATGTTAGCATACATTTCAATTGTCTCTCTGTCATACGTATCCGTGGTCATGATGGCACTGTTTTGTGTCTTCCTGCCTTCGTCGCGTGCAAGGGAGTTGCAGCGCACATCTCCAACAACGCAAGATTCATAATGTCTTACCCGAGTATTAGGATCCATTGCTAGTGCGTAAAGGGCATCATTAACTGCCTGCCCATCCTCCCGCATCTTCTTAACTTATGGTTAGAAAATAGACAAGCTGATCATCTTATGTACTCAATATATTAAAAAAACTGACAGTGAAATTCAAAAGCTTACATGGTTGTTGAACCATTTCACAAATCCTGCCATAACCAGTTTGTCAATGTTTCTTGGATTTTGCGGCAGTAACTCCTTTTTGTAGATGCTGCACAACATAGTGATCGCGTCAAACATCTAAATATATAAGAATGTGCTGCAAGTTTAGTAGATTACGATGTATAAGCTGCAGTACTTAGCACTTACTTGATATAAGGTAGTATCTCAGGACAGTTATTCAACACATACCAAACCATTTTGTCCAAATCTTTAGGTTTGTCCTCTTGTCGACTCTTCCCTGTAACTCGAACAAAATAATTGAAAACATTGAGCTCGGGATTGTCTTCACCCACCTCTTTGCTAAGCTGATCAGCTGTTTCAATGTATTTTCAGCAGAATGTCAACGCTTCTGTAGCAATGTAGGCCTCTGCAATGGAACCCTCGGGTCTAGCTCTGTTCCTAACATAGCCCTTGAAAGTGCCTAGCCACCTTTCAATAGGGTACATCCAGCCATACTGTACTCGACCTCTAAGTAGTGCCTCATCAGGTAGATGAACAGCCAAATGCACCATCACATCAAAGAAGGCTGGAGGATATATCTTCTCAAGGTCGCATAGGATAGTTGGTATCTTGTCTCTAAGACGCTCCAAAGCATCTATCCTGATATTCCTACTGCAGAGTTCCCTGAAGAATTGTCTCAACTCTGCAACTGCTCTGTATAAGTCAGGGCGGCCCAATCCTCTAAGGATAACAGGTAAAACCCTTTGAAGTAGGACGTGGCAGTCATGAGTTTTCAACCCTTGTACCTTGTTTCCATCTGCACTGACTCTCCTTTCAGGGTTGGAAGCAAATCCATGTGGGAATCCCACAAGTGACAGGACCTCGCAGAATTCTTTTCTTTTTACCTTGTCCAAGACGTACACAGCTGGTGCCATATCCCGTGGTTTACCTTCATCTTGCACCTGCAAATCCTTTCTGATACCCAGGTGTGTCAAATCAATCCTAGATTTTAAGGTATCTTTCATCTTGCCTTCAATATTAAGAAGTGTGTCGATAATGCTGTCACATATATTTTTCTCGATGTGCATCACATCAAGATTATGCCGCAGATCCAAATCTTTCCAATACTCCAAGTCCCACAAAGTGGACCTGCGGGTAAACAATAATCTTTCTTCTACCCTGCCACGCTTCCTTTTCCCGCTACCATTACCAGGATGGTTTCCTGGTGTAATATGCCTGACCTTCTCTAATTCCACTTGCAACTCATCGGCGGTGAGCCTCTTTGGCGCATCACGGTTTTCATGCTTTGCATTGAACACATGTCTTCGGTATTTTCTAGGATGCGGCTTGTCCTTGGCAAGGAAACGGCGGTGTCCAATGTAACAAAACTTGCTAAGTATTGCGTATGACAGCGGATTCCTGTCACAACGAACACATGCACTGTAACCATGTGTCGTCGCCCTGACATAGTGCCCAAAGCCGGATAATCATGGATGCACCAAATTATAACAGCACGCAGAAATAAATCAGCTGGTGGGCTGCTATATAGGTCTCGAGTGAGAACACCCTTCCATAGCTATTGAAGTTCCTCCACAAGAGGCTCCATGAACAAATCAAAATCCTTTCTAGGACTTTTTGTACCTGGGATGAGCAAGGCCATCATGTAGTTTGATTCTTTGGTGCAGACATTTGGAGGCATGTTGTAAGGGATAACAAGCACTGGCCACATGCTATATGTGGCGCTCTGGTGGCCAAATGGGTTAAATCCATCTGAAGCTAAGCCAAGTCTAATGTTTCTCGGGTCAGCAGCAAACTCTTTGTGTTTATCATTGAAGCTTTTCCACTCACTACCATGAGATGGATGGCTCATTACATTCTGATCTCTGTACTCCTGGTTCCTAGAATGCCACAGTACATCCTCTCTTGTTTCAGCATCATGAAACAACCACTGCAATCTTGGTGTAATTGGAAAATGTCTCAGAACATTATGAGGAATCCTCTTCACAGCATCGCCATCTTTCCATCTTGATGATTTGCATTTCGGGCATTCACTTAAGTTGGCATAATCCTTCCGGAACAGAACACAATTATTCTTACAAACATGGATCATATCATATCCAATTCCAACTGCACGAAGGAAATTCTTCATTTTACTGTAGGTGTGTGGCAGCTCAGACGCATGTGGGAAAGATTTGCGGAAATCAGCCAACATCGCATCGAATGATTTGTTGGTCATCCGCTCAGATGTCTTCACCTGAAGAAAGGTGACCATAGCTGAGAATACTGACAGCTTATTTCCTGGGGTGACGGCAATGTTGCATTGTTCCAACATGCGGGCCCACCATTTTTCTTCTGCAGGTGAAAGTTCATGGAATGCACGAGCATTTCGTAGCATTGTTTCAATGTTGGTCAAACTCACTGGCTCCGCCACCGCCTCCTCCTCCTCCTCTTCCACCTGAGCATCAGGTAGATCAAGATGGTGATCTACTGCTTCCACGTAGTCAATAACATTGACGTTCCCAGCTTCACCATGATGAACCCACCTAGTATATGTGACTGACATCCCATACAAGTGTAGATGATTTTGCACAGTTGACTGGGGTCTTGTAACTGAATTCATACAACTGCTACACGGGCAGAGCACATCTGATTTCGGACCACCGTACTCAGCTCTGATAAAGTTCATGAAGTTTTCAACCCCCTCGACATATGCAGCGGAGAATCTTCGAGCAGAAGTTATCCAAGTCTTGTCCATCTGTTAGACATACAAATTAATTCTTCTACTAGATATTACAGGAAAAACATATATGCTTTTTTATGAAGTCCAGAAAAAATACCTAGGTCGATGTCTAAAGCTATGGCAAGATATTTGGATGAGCAGATCTAAGTAACGAAATATATGTAAAGCTAATTCAGCAAACAGATTTGAGTGCCAAATTATGGCAGGCTGTTTCAGCAGTCAATGAGGCCGAGCACACAACCATCAAACTATCGAAGGCCATCGCAGCAACATAAAATGGTGTAGAGCTATTTCACCTAACAGATTGGCTACTAGACCATGGCAATCTACGTCACAATAAATATATGGCAGGATATTTTAGCAACTAAGCGGCCTTGGCATGCCATCTCAGCTAAGCAGATTGAGTGCAAAACAGGGCAAGGAAGCTTCTTAAGCAGAGCATATTGACAGTAAACTACTTCGGCAAACAGTGAGATTAACAGCGTCTATCAGCTAACATTCAGCGCTACACTGACATGAACGGGGCCTCAGTCTAGAATGCGCGTACCGTGGGAGAAGCTGACCGCCGTGCATCTCCACACGAACGTCGCCAGCGGTGGCGGCGCTGACCGCCATGCGCCTCCACAAGAACGTAGCCAGAGGTGGCGGCGCGGCTAGAGGACGGCAGTCTACGAGAGCGTACTGTGGGAGCGAGAGGATCACCGAACCGCGGCGCCGACGTATCAGCGCGGCGGGGAGGGCGGCTTTGGCGGAGCGAATGGAGTGGAGGGGGACAGGGGGAGGGGAGTTTGGGGAATATTATTGGCTAGTTGGCCGAAGGGCG
>NC_057805.1:428016513-428020725 GCF_018294505.1 Triticum aestivum
AAGTGCAGTCCCACGTGTCAGTGAAGAGGCAAGCCGAAGCGCATTCCGTTTGCGTGAGCCGTGTACAGGACCGAACGTGTGTGGGGTGCAATGCGACCGCGACAGGAGTGATGTGAGTGTACCGCCTTTTTTCCTTTTAAACTAGGTGCTTCGCCCCCCCCCCCCCAAAATTTGTTGCTTCGCGCGATCCATCGGTACTACTACTAGTAATCCGGTAATCCTGACTAAAACGGCGCGGTCGGGTCATTTCCCGCGCGATATGCTGGGAGGTTGGCTTAGTTGGGTTTTTTTAGGACGAGTAATGCTACACCTACGTAATCCCAGTTACGTAATTAACGTAATGTGAAACGTGTGAGCTGTTGATTGTAGATTGGGGGGAGGGAGGGGCCCACCACCATGAAATCAGGGGAGGAGAGAGAGAGGCAATTTACGTTAACCCTTTCGTAGGTTCCCGTAGATGTAGAAAGATGTGAAATGCGTGAATGTGTAGTGGACGTACTATTGGAGTGCCTAAGATAATTTGTGTATGTATAGACCCTATGTGTTTCTATTACTTCGCATGTTAGATTTGTCTCGGTTCAATAAAAAGCAGTGTTGGTGATGATGGTGTGCCTGTCATCCTGCAATATAGGCCGTCCGATCTATATCTAACGGATAGGAAGGAAACTATGACAATTTACCCGCACTCCTCTCCACATTTGCAGATAAGGCTTTCCCTCATTCATCCTTTTCTCCCACAAGATCTTGATCTTCCGTGCAACGCACGGGCATCTTGCTAGTACTCCTACAATATGTATATTATTGTGAAAGTTCATATACACCGGCCGAGATTAATGCAAACACGGCAGATTTTTATTACATTTCGAACTTTTATAATACAGAAAAATAAAAGTAACCCGACCCTAAACCTATTTTCGGCGGCGACCGATGTCCTCCATCTGCGATCTCTATGTACGGGGGCGGGGTTCAAGACCCGTGAAGTGAAGGTGCGATCTCCGGCGAGGAAGAGTAGAACACGGGATACGGACCGGCCAGTTGGCACACCATGCACTGCCGCCTCCCATGCCCTACTCATCCTCGGAGGAGTCCCCGACCTCGGTGGTGCCGGACGTTGGACGGCGGCAAGTAGGACGTGTGGCTGACGGTGCTCCCATCGTCGGCCGCCAGCGTGGCCACCGCTTGTGCGGTCGCGTCCGCGTCCGGCTACGCCGCTATTGCGTCGCGAGAGGCGACTTGAGCGAGGGCGGCGACCTCGAGCTTCATCCCCGAAGACAAGCTCTCCTGCAGAGCGTTCGCACTTGCGGTCATGGCGGATGTGGTGCCAGGTAGGAGGACGATGCGCTATGGTGTGGAGGTTAGCTGGGCGTTGCCGCTTTAAGTAGCGCATTCCGGTGAGGCCAAGCGTCCGGGTGCGTCATTAAGTCACCGGAGTTGGTTCCTCGGGCACCGAGCCTCTTAACGACGACATACGAACGGACGGCATGAATGCGGGTAGCTGGCGCCGGCTGGGAACGCACCGCGCGACGGCGCGAGGGACGAGGGTTTTGGTGTGCAAGGGTAGTCAGCTGCGGTCGTGGCAACGTTGGAGATGCCCTTTGCTCACATGCGATCCCCGCATGTCATTGAAAAAGCAAGACGACCCGACATGGTCTTAGGTCCAGAGGATGCAGTTGGCCGCGCTACACCACTCCGCGGACGCGTCGCGGCGCCCCGTGCCTCCTCGACGAGCCGGGTGTTGGGGTGTGTTTGGATTGTGGCCAAAGTGCACCTTACCAGAATTTTGGTCATGACCCAAAGATTGGTCTTTGTTTGGATGGTTGCCATTTTTTTGGCATGCCAATGAACTGTAGCCAACTCTAGTTCATTTTTCTTGCCAATGTCGGCCAAATCATGGACAACCAATACCTCAACCAAAATTTTGGTCATGACCCAAAGATTGGTCTTTGTTTGGATGGTTGCCATTTCTTTGGCACGCAAATGAACTCTAGCCAACTCTAGTTCATTTTCTTGCCAATGTCGGCCAAATCATGGGCAACCAATACCTCAACCAAAATTTTGGCTACCCAATGCTTTGATGGGGCAACCTTGGGCACAAACCAAACATACCGTTGGTCGTGCCACAGCACTAACACAACCCTCGGCACACTGAAACCGACCATGTCTAGCGATGATATGAGCGTGTCGCTCACCGCGGTCGCCGTGTCCAGAGGCGGTGCTGGAGCTGCGCCCCGTTGTTGGCCCCAACGACCCACATGAACAGTTGTCGGTGGCGAGGAGGTCGTGGGCTAGCTCCTCCATTGGACTAGTCTGCGCTACGTCGTCCCGACGGGTGTGCCCCACATGTCGGTTTCCCTGTTTTCCTGGCCATATTCGAGCGTCAGTGCTCCGCGTTGCGCATTAGGCCTTTCACTATGTAGGCCAAGCGAGACAACTTATTGTTTATTTGAGCCGTTCAAGTATAATCATGTGGCGTTTGCTTATTTCTCATTCCTCTCCAACCCTCTTCTCCATCGATCATGTCACCCTCCAGTCGAGTCCATCCTCCCGCATGCCTCATTTGAACATTCCGCCGAGTATCATTCGCATGTACCCACCCTAGTACTCTTTCAATAGATCTCCGGACCCCGAGATGAAATCGAGAGGGAACGAGTGGGGGCACGTGATACCTAAGGCGGATCAAAATTTCGAACCGGTGATCATAGCATCCGCAAATCATATATAAAGGGTATTCAATGTTCGTTTCGTTTTTGAACGTACAATATACTCCCCCTATCCTTTCTAGTTTACATATAAGTTTTATGTGTAGTCAACGTATCTCTAGTTTGATCAAAAAGGTATCAACATTCAACAACGCCCAATCAATATTGTTAGATTCGTATGTACTCCTAGATTTGTACTCGAGATGGTTTCCAATTTGACTATTGACAAGATTAATAGTACATGAGATGTATAATATGAAAATTATATCATTGGAAACTCCTTTCACATACGAATTTGACCGTATGCTTTGTGTAAGTTGCATGTCATATATTATTACTCTAACATTTGGTCAAAGTTAGCCTCGAAAAACGCATTAGACCCTGTATGCTTTGTGTAAGTTGCATGTCATATATTATTACTCTAACATTTGTGTAAGTTGCATGTCATATATTATTACTCTAACATTTGGTCAAATTAGTATAGTGGAAGTGGATCCTCTGATGTAGGTATCCCTGCCTTACCCTCCCTTTCGGTCACTTACTGGCGGACCCCATGCTTGCTAGGCCCCGCATGTCAGTTACTCAATGGGTTCGGCCACGTCAGGGGATCCTCATCCGTAGTATACTCCCTCTGTTTTTATTTACTCCGCATAAAACGGAGGGAGTGGTGGCATAATAAATGACGCGGGCGGGGAGGGGGAGGGACGTCAGTTTGCTCTCAACTGCGGTCCCACAAGCGAGCGAAAACGCAAGACGAAGCGCGTTCCATTCGGTGAGTGACGTGGAGGGTCCAACGTGCCGGGCTGCAACGCGAACGCGACAAGACCGATGTACAGTCAAAACCGATTGACCGGTCGTCACCGGAACCACTATTCACACGAGAACCTTCGCTGCTCGGCCTACGCCAGCCACTGCCCTAAAACCGCACCAAATCTCCAGCCCATTCCCCCACCTTTCGATCCCCTAGCCCGCATCAAGCGTCCCCCAGTTCGCCGGAAAGTCATGGTGCGCCGCAAGATCACTTACTACAAGATGCTGACGCCGGAGCGCCGCGCAGAAATGGCGGCGGCGGTCGGCGCCACAGACCTGCGTTCCCAAGCTCGCTTTGCGGCGGGCCAATCCCGAGTTCTCTGTAGCCAAGCTACGAGGAGGAGGAAGCCGATCCAATGTTCATGGCGGAGGTCGCGGCGCAGAAGGCCCCCGATGGGTATGAGACGATGGACGTCGACTTCGTGCCGGCGTCCGAGTCCCCCATGGTGCAGGCGGACCAGCGGTTCAACATGGCGATACTAAAGGAGGACCGGGAGGCAGAGGCTCAACTCGACGCGGAGCGCGCGCATGCCGCTGCCATCGAGGCTCTCCTGCAGGCGGAACCGGATGTCGTGGATGTGAACCGGGCGGCGGAGGCTCAACTTGAGGCAGAGCGCGCGGATGCCGCTGCCATCGAGGCCCTCCTGCAGGCGGAACCGGACGTCCTGGACTTGAACCGGGCGGCGGAGGCTCGACTCGACGC
>NC_057805.1:428020770-428024908 GCF_018294505.1 Triticum aestivum
CGGGCGGCGGAGGCTCAACTTGAGGCAGAGCGCGCGGATGCCGCTGCCATCGAGGCCCTCCTGCAGGCGGAACCGGATGTCCTGGACTTGAACCGGGCGGCAGAGGCTCGACTCGACACAGAGCGCGCGGATGCCGGTCTCATCAACGCCCTCCTATAGGCGGAACCGCACGTCCTGGACTTGAACCGGGCGGCGGAGGCTCGACTCGATGCGGAGCGCGCGGATGCCGCTGCTATCGAGGCCCTCCTGCACGCGGAACCGGACGTCCTCCACTTGAACCGGGCTATGCTCTCATCCGTGCAGAGCGCCTGCACGCTCCGCTTGAACGAGTAGCTGGAGGCCGAGGACAACCACGGTGCGGAGACACACATCGGCAGCGACGGCTGGTTCGCGCCGGCAGCCAAAGACGATGAGGCCGTCTCTTTCCGCGAGCAGTGATAGTTTTTCTTTATGTTGTTGTTTTTATGGATCTTCTGCTGTGTAAAAACATATATTTGTTATGCAAGTCGCCTGACTTGGGTCAGTCTACCATTTCAGGCGGTTGGATGAATATCCTACGTCTCCTAACCCTTCTTTCCTTCTTCCTCACCTCTTCTTCTTCCCCAACAGACCACCGCACGGGCCGTACGGATACTCCCCAACATGCGGTTGGATAAACATACTCTATGAACAAAAACTATGTGTTAGCGATAGGATGGCTGAGTTTGGTTTGTTCACATGCGATAGCACGTGTCAGTGAGGGTGCGTTCCCTTGGTTGGGTTTGCGGCGTGCAGGAGCGACCGTGTGAGGGTGCGGTGCGACCGCGACAGCCGTGCGCAAGTGTACCTCCTTCTCATTTTGAAAACTTTAGGCAAGCTTGGCAAAAATGTGTGGCGAAGTTTGGCAATGCAAGGCCTAGACCCAAACAGGACAAGTACGTACGTACTAGGAGTACTAGTGTTAAAAAAGAAAGGCGGGGTTTTCCTTCGCGGGATTTAATCGATACAAATCCTCGTTTCACGTGTCAATTAATGCGTATTCTTTCTCCAAAGACCAAATAGCTAACCATCTCACTCATCATCGCTTGATTAATGCAGCGCCATGCAAACCAACCTTCTCACTTCCGCATGCATGCAGGGGATATTAATGTCCTTGGTTGATAACCCCATCAATTTTGCCTCGATTAGTGTTAGTGGCCCTTTGCAAATTGTAATTTTGATATACTGGCCTTGTGTACAAAAAAATGGAGGTAGTAACTATATTTGACTTCCTTCCCCATTGCGGTGACGTCGACGATATCTTTTTTTTGGTGGTTTGGCG
The DNA here is from genome assembly GCF_018294505.1 of Triticum aestivum. Lineage (NCBI taxonomy): Eukaryota > Viridiplantae > Streptophyta > Magnoliopsida > Poales > Poaceae > Triticum > Triticum aestivum. Next base: position 428,022,071 of record NC_057805.1, read on the forward strand.
AAGTGCGTTCGACGGAGAACACCATTGAGGGAGACCACGGTAAGTCGTTCGCAAGTGCCACCTGCAAGCCGAGACAACCGCCTTATTTGCATCCAGGAAGTCCTTTACTAATACTACTAGGAGTACTAGTGCGGTGAGATGGTTTCTCGAAGAAGACAATGGAGAAGCGGAGTCAGCGAAGAGTGAAATGATGGTTGCTACGTCCGTGCTTTTGTGATTTGACGCCTCACTGCTTTGTGATTTGTGATAGAAGGGACAGGGGAGTAGACTCTATGCTCTATACTGTACTACATGCGTCCAAGTATGGGAGAAAGAGGAGAGACGTTGCATTTTTCTATTCCTTCAATCAATCAATCAAGGAGCTTCGGTTCCATCTTTTTGGCTTTGGCAACACCGTCCACATTGGTTCCCACGATGCCAGAAGCTATTTTCACATTTGGCTACACATTGTGGATGCCCTTAACCGTACCACTTGGTTTTGCTCCTGTGTGCTATCTATACAAATCTCAATTATATTGATCTAAAAAATTATAGAATCAAGATTAGTAAAAAGGAGGTGATTTTGCCGCACGGATGGCGGGGGAGGTTTCTTATTTGAGCAGTGCTACATCCACATAATGGTTTACGTAAAGTTACAAAATGATGTGATGTGGGACTATTTGATTGGATTAAAGGAGAGGATTAGGCCCACCCCACCTGAAAATTAGGGGGGCATATATAGATTAGATGGAAAGTATACGTAGCAGCTACGTAGCCCTTTGTAGGTCTAGGATTAGGCTTCTTATTTTCGGAGGACGTTGCCGTGGCGGTTTGCTAACATGCGGTCCCACGTGCCAGTGCTTTACCAAGCCGATCCGCGTCCCACATGAGGCAGACCAACGGCAGAAGCAACACGTGGTTAAGTTGAAGAAGATGAGGGTGAAGCGGATTCAGCAACGAGTGAAATGATGTGATGGTTGCTTCGTCCCTCCAACTTAACTGCGGGAAAGGTGCAGCTTTGTGATTTGACGCCTCATTGCTCATTACTACGCCGGCGCCATGACTGGGGTGCTTCACCCCGGCTGCTCTGCACTGTATTCCGGTATGGCACGTGGACCCGGTAGCTTGATGTCCCACATGTCGGCGAAAGGGACTAGAAGATTTATGAAAGCGAGCGCTCCACTCTTACGACGGAGGAGTAGACAACACGACGGCCCAGTGAACTGTCACTGGTAGTACTGTATAGTACTATAGTTTTGCTGTTTCGCACGATCCATCGATACAAACCCAATTAAACAGGAAAGGGCGGATTGCACTCTGTTGACCGGCCAAATAGTCTGCGTGGCGCCATGTTGACTATTTAAATTGACCATGTTCCTTGTGGGTCCCACCTATCAGTTTGCATAGGCAAAAGGTCAGATAAACACAAATTTACGCAGGCGCGACAAGGCTCCAACCCGTGCGCGGGAATCACCTGGTTGTGTATGTGTCTGTCAGGGCCTGATGTGTGCGCATGCACGTGTAGGTTGAGCACTTGAGCGTGAGAGTGTGTGTTGGTCGTGTGGTGTACTAGTGTGTGCATGCATGCGTGCGTGTGTGCGTGTGAGTGTTGCGTGCGTGCGTGTGAGTGTTGCGTGCATGCGTGGCTGCGTGTGTATGTGTGAGTGTTGCGTGTGTGCGTGGGTGCATGTGTTTGTGTGAGTGTTGCGTGGATGTAGTTCATGTGCATGCGTGCGTGTGTGTATAATCACCACACCAGCTCCTGTGTGTTAAAACAGACGACTCAGCATACCAATACAAGGCCACCTTGTCCGCTGTGCCCGCGGTCATGACTTCGAACCACCGTCCAAATATTTTTTGTCGTTTGTTTTCATTCTTACTAGCAAGATGCCCGTGCGTTGCACGTAACATCAAGATGCATTTGTATGACTTGTTTATCTTGTGAGAGAAAAGGATGAACGAGGGAAGGCCTTATTTGCAAATGTGGAGAGGTGTGTGGGTACCTTTTTGCAAAATTGCCATAGTTTCTTTCCTATCCGTCAGATATAAATCGAACGGCCTATATTGCAGGATGGCAGGCCACCATCATCACCAACTCTGTTTTTTATAAGAGTGTATTTTATGTATTTTATAAGAGTGTAGATGTAGAGTAGATACAAGTCGACAGGTGGGCACGATGGTAGTGAGATAATTTGATGCAGCACTAGAGGTGCCACGTGGAGCGTTTAACTGGTCAACTAGTCATGTCATGAGCAAATACAGAGTTGTACGGTGAGCCCGTGACTGTATAATAACCACTAAACGTAAATGCTGACCGTAATGAGTGGATTCTGAAGTCCAATGTACGTATCGTGCTTTCGCTTCAAATACAATGATCGTCATTGCATATATCGCGAGAGAAAGATGAAACATGCGTAAATTTTCTGGGGGCTTACTTTTAGAGGACCTGGAGATAGTTTTGTGTGCATACGTGAAAGGGGCGTACAGGGGGGGTATGCGATGGAGAGAGAGATGCTCTTCGTTTCTCTTTATTATGACTAACTTTGTATATAGTATAAAAATATACAAATTCACAGTACGGAATAAATATCATTGTGGGCACCGTGCAATGCAAATTAGTGTTCGTACTCCTCCATATAACTTTGTAATGTTGTATATATGTAGAAACTCTAAAATAATTTTTTGGCCACACTTTATTCAAAAGGAATGTTGTATGTGAAATAAACGTGAAGAGAGGGCTTTTTAGATCAATGGGGTACGTGATGTAACATGTGTGAATGTGTAGTTGATGCATTTGGTGGGGCCTAGAGAGGTATGTGTGTGTATTACGTCTTCGAGAGAGGCATGGATACAGGGACC